>NC_053395.1:115613085-115614043 GCF_905171765.1 Bufo bufo | reverse complement strand
GGCTAGCCTAGGCCAGCCAATGGAAGCTCCCAGCCGTTTGTACACCTCTGTATTAAAGGGACACTGAAGCAGGAAGTGCTCCATACTTTCCAATATGGAGCCGCACTCCTCCCGGGGACAACCCCTTTCATCAGAGTTCCTGTACTTCAGATTGTCCCTTACATACAGCCTCCCGTGAAAGCAGCGCCAAGCCAAGTCCCAAAACTTCAAGGGGATCCTTGCAGAATTTAGCAACTGTAACCCCTTGTTTAGATCCCGGCTTGGGCAATCCTTGAGGGCCAGGGGCTTCTGGAAGTGGGACAACAAGACCCTCTCGTCAAGGGACCTCCTTGACAGAGTCCTGATCTCCCCTACCTCCAAACCCCACCTGCGGATTACCTTCAGAATCGGGGTGACGTAAGCCGGAAGATATCCGTGAGGCGTACGCAAGTCCTTCACTTGCCCTCCTGTCTCCCATTCCTGGAAGAAAGGCCGAAACCACCCCCGGCAGGAGACTACCCACGGAGAAGCCCTCTCCATCCAGAGGTTCGCCAGATTTACTTTAACAAATGTGTTTACAAGAAACACCACGGGGTTGACCATAGATAACCCCCCTAGTCTCCTCGTGCGGTAAGTCACCTCCCTCTTGATCAGGTTCAGTCTATTCCCCCATAAGAGCTGGAAGAACAGACTGTAAACCCGAGTCCAGAGAGGCTCTGGCAAGATACACACACTGCCCAAATAGATAAGCAGAGGGAGCAGTAAAGCCTTGATCAGGTGCACCCTTTCCCTGAGGGTCAAAGACCAGCCCTTCCACTGGTCGACCTTCTGAGCGGCGATCTTAAGCCTGTCGTCCCAATTTTGAGTGGGATAATCCCCATGACCGAAATGGATGCCTAGGACTTTGGCTGACGACTGGGGCCCTGGGAGGGTGTCCGGGAGATCAAAAGCTGGATCACCCCCTCCCAGCCAGAGACTC
>NC_053395.1:115570850-115612885 GCF_905171765.1 Bufo bufo | reverse complement strand
TCACACTTATCCCGGTTGATCATGGACCCGGATGCTTCCGAGTAGCGATCCACCTCAGACATCACATATTCCGCCTCCCCTTTCGAGGACACGAAAATGGTGACATCGTCGGCGTACGCTACTTTCCCCAGAGTGGCTTCCGGCGCCGCCCGATCCATCCCGACTCCCGCCAACAGTCCACGACTGACCCTCTTAAGAAAGGGATCAATCGCGAACACGTATAAAAGCGGGCTCAAAGGACAACCCTGGCGAACGCCGGACCCAACCTCAAAAGGGCAGCCAGACCAACCGTTCACAAGCGGGAAACTCTCTGCCCCCGCATACAAGATCTTTAACCAATCGACAAACCCCCCCCCCGGCAGGCCGTACTTCAAAAGGACCGACCAGAGGTACTCGTGGTTCACCCGATCAAACGCCTTTGCTTGCTCTAAGGACAGAATGTACCCCCTCCAGTGGCCTGCTCTACTCTGTTCCACTGCCTCTCGGACACCGAGTACAGCACTAAAAGTGCTGCGGCCTGGAACCGAGCAATGCTGAGCCACCGAAAGGAGTTGAGGCGCAAATTTCACCAGCCTGTTAAACAGTATCTTGGCCAGAATCTTTCTGTCCGTATTGAGAAGTGCTATGGGACGCCAGTTCTCAATACGGCTCGGATCTTTACCCTTTGATAGAAGGATCAGGGCTGACCTCCTCATTGACCGAGGCAGAGTGCCCGAGGATAGACACTCATTGAACACCTCAGTCAAGAGGGGACATAAAGAGTCCTTAAAGGTCTTATAAAACTCGGATGATAAGCCATCCGGGCCTGGCGACTTCTTCAGAGCTAACTCTTCCACCGCCAGGATAACTTCCTCCTTCCTGATCTCTTCCACCAAAACGTCAAAAGAGAGGTGAGCTTCTGACTCAGGGGTGATTTCATCCAGGAAAGCCGACATCTTGTCCCGATCCAGATCCCTCTTTCCAAAGAGGCACGAGTAAAAGGATCTGACGACCTCCAGGATCCCTGATCTGGACCTGTTCAGAGATCCCGTACTATCAACCAATCCTGTTATTAACTTACTCTTCACTGACATCTTACAGTTTCTGTAGGGGTCGGGCGAGCGGTACCTCCCGAAGTCCCTCTCAAAAACTAAAGATGTGTGCCTATCATACTGGCACCTCTTGAGCAAAGATTTCACTCTGGAGATATCCTCGCGGCTACCACCAGTCGAGACCAGACCTTCGAGTTTCCTCCTCAGACTCTGATACAGGCGGTACCTGTCCAGAAACCTGAGGCTCGAGAGCTGGCGGAAGAACTTTGCGGCCCGATCTTTGAATACCTCCCACCACTCTGACTTAGTGTCACAGAGATCCAGCAAAGCTACCTGACTCTGAAGAAAGTCCTCAAAGGATTGTCTCACCTCTGCTTCCTCCAGGACTCCCGCATTCAGCTTCCAATAACCTCTTCCCATTTGGGGGGATTCTGAAATATTCAGAGAAAACATAATCAGACAGTGGTCGGAGAATTGTACCTCTACAACCCTTAAGGGCGAGAAGGTAGCCTCCTCCTTCAAAAAAAACCTATCTATTCTAGACCTAATCTTATTACCTCTGTAGAAAGTGAAACCACCGTGGTCTGGGGTGTGCCTAATATGGACATCCACCAGACGAGCCTCACTAGCTATACTGTTTAGAGCTACACTATCATAAGTCAGCCGGTCTCTGGTGCCTCCCCTATCCTGGGGCCTTATGACAGTGTTAAAGTCCCCACCAAAGACCATTTGCCGGCTCGTAAAAAGGAAAGGCTTGATCCTCATAAAGAGACATTTCCTGCCCCACCTAGACTGGGGCCCGTAGATATTGATCAGGCGCAGTTCCTGTCCCTTCATGAGGATATCCAAGATCAAACACCTCCCCATTTCTAGTTCAACCACCCGTCGGCATTCTACCGGTACGGTGAAAAGAACCGCCACTCCACTATACGGCTCAGCCGCAAGAGACCAGAAGGAGGGCCCAGATCTCCACTCCCTCTTCGCTTTATGGATTTCTGCTAAGTTTGACAGTCTGGTCTCTTGCAAAAATAAAACATCAGCTTCAACTCGGCTGAAAAAATCAAAGTCTGTGTAACGAGCCGCATCAGATTTAATGCTGGCGACATTAATGGTCGCCAGTGTCAGCTGAGTGGGTACCGCCATACTTGGTGTTTAAGCTAGATGTCCTCCTTCCTTCCCAACCTTCTTACCCCTCCCGGGACTATCCTCTAAAGCGGCACGCCCTCTTTTGAGGGAGACGGTGGTGTCCATTCCATCTGTCACCACCGCTCCCTCAAGTGTACCGCCCCTGGCTTTCTCAGTTCCAGGAATCGGATTTGCCTCCTCTTCTGGGGACCTTACATCCTCATCAGAGAGGGGCACAGGGCCTCCTGAAAGCCCTCCCTCCTTCGCCCCCGGTACCCCACTTCTTACCTCCTCCTCAGATGAAGAGGAGGCAGCAGTCTCATCCAAAGTGAGATACCGGTTGGAGAGCTCTAGAGGGGAGCCGGTTTCGCCTTCCCTGGCTGCTTTGGTCGGGCTCTTTTTTTTTTGAGTACCGTTTCCTTCTATTGATGTTAGACCCAGTCTCACTGCCCTCTGCTGCACTTTTGTAGTGTGAAGACTGGGTCTCATCGGCTTGTTCTAGTCTCCTGATCTCCGCCCTTAGCTCCCTGTCCCCTAGGGTCTCTGAACTATGGGAGTCAGCCACTTGGGGAGGGGCAGACATCACCCCATTGTGGTGGGGTTCCTTCTGTTCCCTCTCCGCCTGGCGTCTCTCCCTCCGCCTCTGCCGGGACGGACCGCTCTTGGTCTTCACTGACCCCTTAACTTGACTGTCTCCGCCAGCACCCGCCTCAGCCGAAGAAACCTCCCGGCCCACTCCTGCATGAGCTCGGGCCGCATTGACCTCAGAGAGGGGACAGCGACTAAATGGGTGTCCGAGCACACCACACAAGTTGCACCTAATCTCCCCACAAGTTGCGGCAAGGTGACCTGTCCCTCCACACAACGCGCACTTCTGCACTTGGCAGCTGGCGCTGAAGTGTGAAGGGCTGCCACACTTGTGACAGAGCTTAGGCTGCCCCCTGTAGAAAACCAGGATCCTATCCCGGCCAATGAAGGCAGAGGATGGAATGTGGGAAACCGTGCTTCCTAGACATTTCAACTTCACATTGAAAGTCCAGGCTCCCGACCAAATGCCAAATTCGTCCAGGTTTTTGGATGGTACACCCTGGACGTCCCCATACCTGCTTAGCCACGTCAGAATGTCAACGCAAGAAAGTGATTCGTTACGGGTTAAAACGGTCACCTTCTTGACGTTGTTCTGCCGGGTTATCGCTTGAGCGAAAAAACCCTTCCAATCCGGTAAGTTCTTCACCAGCTCATACCCAGACCAGAAAAGCTCTAGGCCCTCCGGCCGGGCAAAGCTGACGTCGAACTCCTTGGAACCATACGGATGTATCAGGGCGAAGATGTCAGCCACCCTGAAGCCCATCTCAAGCAGGAGCTCCACCACCCTCTTTCTCGTAGGGCAGGCATCATTGCTTCTCCACTTGAGACAAACTACATTCCGCCTGGTCCCAGGGCCGGTTGTAGGCAGGGACCAGGTGGTCTCGCCCCCCCTTTCCTCTCGGAAAGCTCGCAGGCCATGCCTGTTTATCCATAAGGATAGGTCCACCTTCTCTCCCTCTACTGTTATAGAGCTCTCCCCCTTTTTGAGGGCCTCCAGGTGTCGCCGTTGCAAGTCACCAACCGTGACTCCTGGGAACGAGTATAGCCCCTCCCCCCCACGGTCGCAGCCACACTGGCATAACTTCTGCCAGGTGTTACGGCCGCAGGAGGGGCAACCGAACCGCCCCCCCCCCCCACTACACTAGTACCAGATGCCACGTCGGATCCCTCCAGAAGGCGAACACCAGGAGCCACAGCCGCCACTTTTTCAGCGACAGCCTGCCGACTCCCGGCATCCATCCCACCTTTGGGACCCAACGCAGCACCCTCACCAACACCCCTACTAACACCCTGCACACATGCACCCTCTCCCCCCGCTGGGACAGCTGGTGCAGCAGGTCTCACCTTATTACCTTTATTATTATCCCTGACTTTATTTGCTTTGCTATTATCTTTTACTTTATTATTATACACACTGCCTTTTTCATTGCCACTGGCCAAGCCCCCCCCTTCACCCGCTGCCCTTAAAACCTGGGCATAAATGACCATACTCCCCCCCTCCCCAGCACTTAATTCAGCACTGGAGGAGGAGGCAGAGACAGAGGGGGCGTGTCCAGTGGCAATGTAGATCGCCATATGTTCTGGCGCAATGCAACCTTTTCTAGTAGAGGACCGGAGCGCCACAGACACATCTTTCCTGGCAGCTCCGGCCTCTGGCTCCTCTATGCGTAGGCGCTTGCCCCCTGTGCCTACACATCCATTTAATGCTTCGGGAGCGTATCCAGAAGCACGGCCGGGCACCTCCCCAGCCACGCCCACATGCGCGCCGATGGGAGGACGGCCGGACACACCTCCAGACACGCCCCCGGCCGTGCCTCCAGCTTTACTCACCGCCGCTTCCCCCGATCCCCGCCGCACATTTGCAGCCGCAGGCGGGGACACAGAGCCATCACCGCCCTGTGTAGGAGGGATGTTAACCTCATCGCACCGCCCCAACACCACCCTACATACCGGAACGGCAGGCAGGGCAGTGTCCAGAGCGGCGGATGGAGCGGTGGATGAAGCGGTGGACGGAGTGGTGGGCGGGGCCTCCCGATGTTCCGGCCCGCCCCCTCCACTTTCAATGGGTAACCTCTGACCTCCTCTCTCTGCCGGCACCTCCTCCCCGCCTCCGCAAGCAGGGATGGCGTCCGGCGCCATTTTGGAGCGCTCAATCTCCCCGCTCCTCCGCTCAGACACCACCTCAGATGCCGAGCCGGGGAGTTTAGCGGGATACACGCTTGGTGTAGACTTTTCAGCCCCCACCAAGCGTGTATTTGACACATAGACATAGTGTGTCTGAATATTCTCTGTGTTCCTCTTCTTGTTGTTTTTTTTTCTCTTCTTGCCACTGCTTTCTTCTAATAAATCATCCCCAAAGGCAAAGTTTTGGAAGTCCACCTTAGGTGATTCCAATACCCGGATTTCTTGTAACAACCCACCGCCATCTTCCTCGCTGCCTTCTTCCTCCTCCATTGCTGAAGCCTCATCTGACGATGGTAAGTGTACCTGTTCTGGCGGAATGCCACTGTATCTCTCAAAAGATGTTTTTGTCTCTTTTACCGGGGTCTCAAGGCGGGGCGGTTCAGGCTGTAAGGTTTGGGGGCCTGCCTGGGACTCTAGAGATTTGGAGTCTTCCAACTCCTCAATCTCACCCTCTGCGTCCCTGCACGGCTCCCCTCTCCTCACAGCCTCCATCTCCCTGAACCGATCCCCATTTAACAATTTCTCCTTGAAAGGACTGCTACCTTCCAGCAACTGTTCTTGTCGCCTCAAGGAGGCCTCCAACTCTTCCTTTAACCCCCTAATTTTTTCATTAAGGGGGGGCCTCTTTTTCTTTGAAGAGATGGTAGCTTTCGCCCTCGTCTCCTTCAGCTCTTTCCTCAGGGCTCTGAGGTGCCGTCCCAACTCATCGTATTCACGTAGGTGGGTGGCCAAGCGAGAGCTGTAGGTGGAGGTGCCCTCTCCCTCCCACCGAGACCCACAACCTACCTGGGACGACACCTCCCGGCCCTCCGCAAGCTGGCTTATTCCTCCTGACGTCTTTGGGTCTTCAGGGGGGACTCGGCTGCCTCTGCCACGTCCTGATGGTATTACCCCCTCGCCGTCGTCACTCCTGGCCGGTCGCTGTAGTTCCCTACTCCCCGCCGACCCAGGCCGGGGAGCAGGGGCACCCTTCCTGGATGCCATTGCCACAGGACCCTACCAGCTCCCTAGGGAGAGGCAGGGCCTGGGCTGGGGGAAAAGGTGTCACACTCCCCCGCAAGCCTGGAAATCCTCCTGGGGAGCAGATGGTAGGAAACTCCCCGGAGAAGCCTGTGCTGTGGAGGTTCAGGAGCTGCTGCAGACACACCCTTTCACCTCAGCTGCAGACACCAGACACACCCAAGCCTGAATCTCTGCTATGGGACCTCTCTCCTCTGTCTGGGTGCCGGGGCCAAAATATCTCATAGTAGCCTGTTCCAGTGGTGGGTGACATGAAGCCTGATTCTCTGCTATGGGACCTCTCTCCTCTGTCTGGGTGCCGGGGCCTAAATATCTCACAGTGGCCTGTTCCAGTGGTGGGTGACATGAAGCCTGATTCTCTGCTATGAGACCTCTCTCCTCTGTCTGGGTGCCGGGGCCTAAATATCTGACGGTGGCCTGTTCCAGTGGTGGGTGACATGAAGCTTGATTCTCTGCTATGGGACCTCTCTCCTCTGTCTGGGTGCCGGGGCCTAAATATCTGACAGTGGCCTGTTCCAGTGGTGGGTGACATGAAGCCTGATTCTCTGCTATGACATGAAGCCTGATTCTCTGCTATGGGACCTCTCTCCTCTGTCTGGGTACCGGGGCCTAAATATCTGACAGTGGCTTTTACCAGTGGTGGGTGACATGAAGACTGATTCTCTGCTATGACATGAAGCCTGATTCTCTGCTATGGGACCCCTCTCCTCTATTTGGGTGCCGGGGCCTAAATATCTCACAGTGGCCTGTTCCAGTGATGGGTGACATGAAGCCTGATTCTCTGCTATGGAAACTCTTTTTATTATAAAAATACAAAACTTTACAGACAAAATTTCAAAACACCAAAACATCAAAATATAAAAACAGAACAGCATTCCAGCTGACCCAGACTCACTCATACTCACATTCATACCCATAGTCTATAAAAACTATATACAAACTATATACAAAACTATATACAAATGCTAAAAAGAAATGAAAGCCGGTTCAGCTGTAAAACCCAAAACAAAAAGAAAACTTGACTACTCGTCAATAAAACGAAAACGCAAATAAGACTATTCTTGCCTATAAAACAAAATCAATAATAATAATAACAATAACAATTTTTTTTTTTTTTATATATATATTTTTTTTATTATTATTTATTTATTTATTTTATTTTATTTTTTCCTTTTTTTTAAATTTATTTATATTTTATACTAATATAACACATAAAGCAAAACCTATTTACCTCCCTAATCTAGCCGTAACCCCCACTACCTACTCCATCACCCTTCACCCATCACCCAAGGCTGACCTCCGCCTCACGTCTCTCTCATGTCCGCATAGTCCGAGGCCAGCCCTACCTCCACCACCCGCATCTAGCCCCTCGCCCCATGTCCTCCCATGTCCGCATAGTCCAGGGCTAGATGCAGGTCTCCCACTTCAATACACACATAAAACACATAAAACACATAAGACCCCTTCCCTCACCCACCCAACCTAACTAGCCCCAACTCATTCTATCCTAATAAATAACATAAACAACATAACTATTTAATACACACTGCAAACTATTCTAAAATACAGAACTACCCGAAGGCCCAAGCTCGGTCTCTGTAAGCCTTTCTTCAAAGCTCAACATCTCACAAAACAAAAATCTACGGTGAAAGCATCAGCCCACCACCAGGAAACGTATGACTAGGCTAGGGTACGCTAAAAGCAAAGCCTCTCCAGAGGAGAGAGGCCCTACTGGTACCCAGTCTCTCATACTCCAAAGAACGCACCTTCACCAGGTCACCCAGAATGTTCCTACATACCTCGTCCACTGGGAGGACTTTCTGCTGCGTTGAAACTAAGCACCGTGCATTCCATGTGTAGAACCTAACCACTATACTGACTAAAAAACATGTGCACAGGTCCCTTCTACCAATGTCTCCGAGCACTCCATAAGCCCACTCCGCGTAAGAGAGGCTGGCTAGCCTAGGCCAGCCAATGGAAGCTCCCACCCGTTGGTATACCTCTGTATTAAAGGGACACTGAAGCAGGAAGTAATCCATACTTTCCAGTATGGAGCCACACTCCTCCCGGGGACAACCCCTTTCATCAGAGTTCCTGTACTTCAAGTTGTCCCTCACATACAGCCTCCCGTGAAAGCAGCGCCAAGCCAAGTCCCAAAACTTCAAGGGGATCCTTGCAGAATTTAGCAACTGTAACCCCCTGTCTAGATCCCGGCTTGGGCAATCCCTGAGGGCCAGGGGCTTCTGGAAGTGGGACAACAAGACCCTCTCGTCAAGGGACCTCCTTGACAGAGTCCTGATCTCCCTCACCTCCAAACCCCACCGGCGGATCACCTTCAGAATCGGGGTGACGTAAGTCGGAAGATATCCGTGAGGCGTAAGTAAGTCCTTCACTTGCCCTCCTGCCTCCCATTCCTGGAAGAAAGGCCGAAACTACCCCCGGCAGGAGACTACCCACGGAGAAGCCCTCTCCATCCAGAGGTTTGCCAGATTCGTTTTAACAAAGGTGTTTACAAGAAACACCACGGGGTTAACCATAGATAACCCCCCTAGTCTCCTCGTGCGGTAAGTCACTTCTCTCTTGATCAGGTTCAGTCTATTCCCCCATAAGAGCTGGAAGAACAGACTATAAGTCCGAGTCCAGAGAAGCTCTGGCAAGATACACACGCTACCCAAATAGATAAGCAAAGGGAGTAAGTAGGTCTTGATCAGGTTTACCCTTTCCCTAAGGGTCAAAGACCAACCCTTCCACTGGTCGACCTTCTGAGCGGCGATCTTAAGCCTGTCGTCCCAATTTTGAGTGGGATAATCCCCATGGCCAAAATGGATGCCTAGGACTTTGGCTGACGACTTGGGCCCTGGGAGGGTGTCCGGGAGATCAAAAACTGGATCACCCCCTCCCAGCCAGAGACTCTCACACTTATCCCGATTGATCATGGACCCGGATGCCTCCGAGTAGCGATCCACTTCAGACATCACATACTCCGCCTCCCCTCTCGAGGATACGAAAATGGTGACATCGTCAGCGTACGCTACTACCCTCAGAGTGGCTTCCGGCGCCGCCCGATCCATCCCGACTCCCGCCAACGGTCCACGATCAATCCGCTTAAGAAAGGGATCAATCGCGAACACGTATAAAAGCGGGCTCAAAGGACAACCATGGCGGACGCCAGACCCAACCTCAAAAGAGCAGCCAGACCAACCGTTCACAAGCGTGAAACTCTCTGCCCCTGCATACAAGATCTTTACCCAATCGACAAACCCCCCCGGCAGGCCATACTTCAGAAGGACCGACCAGAGGTACTCATGGTTCACCCGATCAAACGCCTTTGCTTGATCTAGGGACAGCATGTACCCACTCCAGTACCCTGCTCTACTCTGCTCCACTGCCTCTCGGACACCAAGTACAGCACTAAAAGTGCTGCGGCCTGGAACCGAGCAATGCTGAGCCACCGAAAGGAGTTGGGGTGCAAATTTTACCAGCCTATTAAAAAGTATCTTGGCCAGAATCTTTCTGTCCGTATTAAGAAGTGCTATGGGACGCCAGTTCTCAATACGGCTCGGATCTTTACCCTTTGATAGAAGGATCAGAGCTGACCTCCTCATTGACAGAGGCAGAGTGCCCGAGGATAAACACTCATTGAATACCTCAGTCAAGAGGGGACATAAAGAGTCCTTAAAGGTCTTATAAAACTCGGATGTTAAGCCATCCGAACCTGGCGACTTCTTCAGAGCTAACCCTTCCACCGCCAGGATAACTTCCTCCTTCCTGATCTCTTCTACCAAACCGTCAAAAGAGAGGTGAGCTCCTGACTCAGGGGTGACCCCAGCCAGGAAAGCCGACATCCTGTCCCGATCCAAATCCCTCCTCCCCAAGAGTCACGAGTAAAAGGATCTAACGACTTCCAGGATCCCTGATCTGGACCTGCTCAGAGATCCCGTATTATCGACCAGTCCTGTTATTAACTTACTCTTCACTGACATCTTACAATTTCTGTAGGGGTCGGGCGAGCGGTACCTCCCGAAGTCCCTCTCAAAAAATAAAGATGTGTGTGGCGAAACCAACCTCGCCACTGGGTTTTGGAGAGGCCTGGCTGCTGGCCTCTTGCCCCAGGATTATGGGCCATATACTAACTTTTAAACCCCTGAACCTATTCAAGTGAATTTTGGATAGGTTTGTCCCCAAGTTATACTGTTTAAATTGATGTAAGTTATATGTATGGCCAATGTAAACTCACAAAGTTGTAACAATTTATAATAAGTGTAACTTGTCAGCTTGGGAGGAAAATGCTGGGTGTGTTTCTATTGTGCCATTGTCCCATTGTGTGTTTAAAGGGTGATGTCTGTCCTATTGTCTGCACATGTGTATTGGTGACTTCTCTTTGTCTTGAGAGATAATTGGATTACGCCTCGGGTGTCTCCAGGGCAGAGAGGAGGAAACCATGATGCATTGTGGGGATGTATTGTCTCTGTGTATCCTACAGTGCTGCATATCTGTCCTATGTCACAAGTCTTCCTTCTGGTCCCCTAGAGGCGTGTACTTACATTGTATGTGTTGTAACATATTGATTGGCTGTATTTCAAACCCCTGTGGGCGGACCTGTATTTGCAACAACTGTAATAAAAACCAGGCTGGGTGTGCCAGCACCTCAGACCACTGCTTGACCCTCAACACGGAGCCTTGTCTCGTTATTGGGGGGATCCTCTGTATGCTGTTATAGACTGATTGCCAGGAGTGTAAGCTGATTCCTGTTCGTCTGCTAGCAGCTATTCGTGAGGTTCCTGTCACGGCCATGCCCATGACCGTGACTCCTTTACCGCATGCGGTTGCCTGCGGTTTTGTATGGGCGTTCAACCACGGGTGAGGGCCGCTTGTCTGTGGTCTCACTTGTGGTTGCCGCGGGCAACCAGTGTTGTTTTTAGCAGCAGAGCAGCCTGAGCGTCGCTAGGTAGCTTGCTGCCCTGGCATGCGGTCACACCTAGCAACCTTTTGTTAGGTGTGTGTGTTGTGTGCACCGTGTGGTATGCTTTTGTGTGCACGTCCCTTTAAGTTGTGTTTTCCCTTCCCTGGTGTTGGAAGGGTTAATCTCCTTCCTAGTGTGTGTGTGCACTGGGTGTGTCCGACTGTGGGGTGTGGCTTCTTGGCCTATAAAGCCTCACTGCTTTTGCAGGCCTGCAGGTTGCTTCAGCCATGCTTAGCTGAGAGCAGCCTCATGTCTTTATTACCTGCCAGTAAGAGCCACCCCTGTGGTCATAACCATAATGTCCCATTAAGTTATTTCTAGTTATGTGTGATGTCCGTGTGATGTTTTATATGTGAATTTGTGCAGCTATGGATCTGGGTCCCTGTGTGGGGATGCGTTTGTGATCTGCACCCTGTTAACACAGGGATCCAGTCAGCAAGGCTGTGGCAGGTAGGTGGAACTCTTTGTTCACCTGCCATATCCATAGAGCTGTTTATGTCTCCCCTTTTCCTGCAGCTTGGCCGTTGAGACTCCTGCTCCTCCGTGTCTAGGAGGAGTGGGCTTGTCTTACTCAGCTCCTAGGTGAGGGTCATCTTGAGGGCTAGCAGGGACTTTTAGGTTCCGGGGCATGAGCCCTCCTACCATCAAGGTTGGCTCATGTAGCTAGGAGCCAGGGTCAGGTTAGGGATGCGTTTAGGAGGTGACCTGCTCCCTAATCCTGTGCTCATGGCCAAGCAGCCGTAACATCACCGGGCTCCACACGGCTGAGGATTTCCCCCATCCTCAGCCGTGACAGTATGACCACAGTCGCTTCTTACGTGGCGTTCCCTCGAAAGAGGGTAAAGCATGCACCGCTATCTTCGGATGGGGTGCATGCGCGTTCTCCGGAGGGAGAGCGTTATGGGGCTTTCACCATTTACGGCGCGGTGAGTGGCATTCCCCGCCATTCCTTGCTCACCGTTGTCCGTGTTGGTGTCCCCTTTGTGTCTTTCCCCTCCCCCCCCCTCCCATTGTTTTCTATGCCTCACCAACCTTCCCTTTTTTTGTTGGGAGGGGCTTTGAGGGGTGGGAGTATGCTCCCTCGAAAGAGGGTGAAGCATGTACCGCCGTCTGTGTAAGGGGTACATGCGCGCTCTTCGGAGGGAGAGCGTTCTGGGGGTTTCGCCTCTGACGGCGCGGTGAGTGGCTTTCCCCGCCATCATCGTTGCCTCGTTTGGCGTTCCCCCTGATTTTAGTTACACGTGGTGTGTGTCTGGTATGCGGTATGCATACCTTCGAAAGAGGGTGCAGCATGCAGTGCCATCCCCTTGTGGCCTGCATGCGCGTTCTCCGGAGGGAGAGCGTTCCTGGGGGTTCTCCGTTTACGGCACGGTTGGTGGCTTATTCCCCGCCACCTTACCTTCCGTGTCCGTGTTGGGGATCCCTCGTCCCTCTCCATGTTCCCATCTCTGGTCGTCTGCTGGCAGCACTCCGTAAGTGGTCCAGCTGTATGCTGGTTAGGAGTGTCTGCTGGCAGCGACTGGAGTGGGGACGTGAGTGGAGAGTCCCTTCGTCCACTCTCAGTGGTTCCATTTCCGTGTCGCTGGTGCGGGCTGCAGGCCTCGTCGGACTGGCTGTGTTGTGTGCTGGGAGAGGATGCAGCTGACAGCGACTTTCTGGGAACCACGTCCTGAGAGTGGACGTTCCCTTCTCCTATCCCCTTGTGCGAGTCTCTCACCAGTTTTTTTTTTTTTGGTGGGGGGGCTTTGAGGGGTGGGAGTGTCACGGCCATGCCCATGACCGTGACTCCTTTACCGCATGCGGTTGCCTGCGGTTTTGTATGGGCGTTCAACCACGGGTGAGGGCCGCTTGTCTGTGGTCTCACTTGTGGTTGCCGCGGGCAACCAGTGTTGTTTTTAGCAGCAGAGCAGCCTGAGCGTCGCTAGGTAGCTTGCTGCCCTGGCATGCGGTCACACCTAGCAACCTTTTGTTAGGTGTGTGTGTTGTGTGCACCGTGTGGTATGCTTTTGTGTGCACGTCCCTTTAAGTTGTGTTTTCCCTTCCCTGGTGTTGGAAGGGTTAATCTCCTTCCTAGTGTGTGTGTGCACTGGGTGTGTCCGACTGTGGGGTGTGGCTTCTTGGCCTATAAAGCCTCACTGCTTTTGCAGGCCTGCAGGTTGCTTCAGCCATGCTTAGCTGAGAGCAGCCTCATGTCTTTATTACCTGCCAGTAAGAGCCACCCCTGTGGTCATAACCATAATGTCCCATTAAGTTATTTCTAGTTATGTGTGATGTCCGTGTGATGTTTTATATGTGAATTTGTGCAGCTATGGATCTGGGTCCCTGTGTGGGGATGCGTTTGTGATCTGCACCCTGTTAACACAGGGATCCAGTCAGCAAGGCTGTGGCAGGTAGGTGGAACTCTTTGTTCACCTGCCATATCCATAGAGCTGTTTATGTCTCCCCTTTTCCTGCAGCTTGGCCGTTGAGACTCCTGCTCCTCCGTGTCTAGGAGGAGTGGGCTTGTCTTACTCAGCTCCTAGGTGAGGGTCATCTTGAGGGCTAGCAGGGACTTTTAGGTTCCGGAGCATGAGCCCTCCTACCATCAAGGTTGGCTCATGTAGCTAGGAGCCAGGGTCAGGTTAGGGATGCGTTTAGGAGGTGACCTGCTCCCTAATCCTGTGCTCATGGCCAAGCAGCCGTAACATCACCGGGCTCCACACGGCTGAGGATTTCCCCCATCCTCAGCCGTGACAGTTCCAGTTTGGAGTGCTATTTTGTATCCAGTTCGGGAGGTTGGTGTCCTGCAGTAGCTGTGCCTGTCTCTCAGAAAGGGGGCATATCGCCTAAACGGATTTTAACCCCTTGTCTGCTGAAACGGTCCTTTACAATGTGTGCCTATCATACTGGTACCTCTTGAGCAAAGATTTCACCCTGGAGATATCCTCGCAGCTACCACCAGTCGAGACCAGATGCTCGAGTTTCCTCCTCAGACCCCGATACAGGCGGTACCTGTCCAGGGACCTGAGGCTCGAGAGCCGGCGGAAGAACTTTGCAGCCCGATCTTTGAATATCTCCCACCACTCTGACTTAGTATCACAGAGATCCAGTAAAGGTACCTGACTCTGAAGGAAGTCCTCAAAGGATTGTCTCACCTCTGCTTCCTCCAAGACACCCGAATTCAGCTTCCAATAACCCCTTCCCATTTGGGGGGATTCTGAAATATTCAGAGAAAACATAATCAAACAGTGATCGGAGAATTCCACCTCCACAACCCTTAAGGGCAAAAAGGTTGCCTCCTCCTTCAAATAAAACCTATCTATTCTAGACCTGATCTGACTACCTCTATAGAAAGTGAAACCCCCGTGGCCTGGGGTATGCCTAATGTGGACATCCTCCAGACGAGCCTCACTAGCTACTCTATTCAGAAAAATACTATCATAAGTCAGCCGGTTTCTAGTGCCTCCCCTGTCTTGGGGCCTTGTGACAGTATTAAAGTCCCCACCAAAAACCACCTGCCGGCTTGTAAAAAGGAAAGGCTTAATCCTCATAAAGAGACATTTCCTGTCCCACCTGGACTGGGGCCCGTAGATATTAATCAGGCGCAGTTCCTGTCCCTTCATGAGGACATCCAAGATCAAACACCTCCCCATTTCTAATTCAATTACTCGTCTGCATTCTACCGGTGCGGTAAAAAGGACCGCCACTCTGCTATACGGCTCAGCCGCAAGAGACCAGTAGGAGGGCCCTGGTCTCCACTCCCTCTTGGCTTTATAAATCGCTGCCAAATCTGGCAGCCTGGTCTCTTGCAAAAACAAAATGTCAGCTTCAACACGGCTGAGAAAATCGAAGGCTGTGAAACAAGCCGCATCCGACTTAATGCTGGAGACATTAATGGTCGCCAGAGTCAGCAGAGCGGGTACCGCCATAAAGAGTAGTTAAATTAGACGGCCTTCTTCCTATCCTTCTCCCCCCTCCCGGGGCTGCCTTCTAGAGCAGCACGACCTCTCTTGAGTGAGATAGTGGTATCCATCTCTGCCACCACCACCTCCCTCTGCGCACCACTCCTGGCTTTCTCAGTCTCAGGGCCCAGTTTTGCCACCCCTCCTGAGGACCTTGCATCCCCACCAGAGGGGGGCGCGGGGTCCCCTGAAGGCTCTCCCTCCTTCGCCCCCGACCCCTCACCTTCAACCTCCTCCTCAACAGAGGAGGCATAGGTCTCATCCAAGATGAGGTACCGGTTGGAGAGCTCCAGAGGGGAGCCGGTTACACCTTCCCTGGCAACTTTGGTCGGGCTAGATCTTTTTTTAGTACGCCGTTTCCGTCTACTTTAGGACTCTGCCCCACTACCCTCTGCAGAACTTTCGTAGTGCGAGGACAGAGTCTCTTCGGCCCGATCCAGTCTCTCAATCTCCTCCTCCAGCTCGCTGCCCCCTAGGGTCTCGGATTCAGGAGGGGCAGTCGTTTGGGAAGGAGCGGGCATCACCCCAGGACGGGGTTCCTCCCCCTCCCTCTCCGCCTGACGCCTCTCTCTCCGCCTCTGCCGGGACGGGTTGTTCCGGTTCCTCACTGACCCCTTAACTCCACTGCCTTTGCCAGTACCCGCCTCAGCCGAAGGGACCTCCCGGCCCGCTCCTGCATGAGCTCGGGCCGCATTGGCCTCAGAGAGAGGACAGCGACTGAAGGGGTGCCCGAGCTCCCCACACAGGTTGCATCTAATCTCCTCACAAGATGCAGCAAGATGACCTGTCCCCCCACACAACGCGCACTTCTGCACTTGGCAGCTGGCGCTGAAGTGTGTGGGGCTGCCGCACTTGTGACAGAGCTTAGGCTGCACCCTGTAGAAAACCAAGATACTGTCTCGGCCAATAAAGGCAGATGATGGAATGTGGGAAACTGTACTACCCAGACGCTTATGCTTGATATTAAACGTCCAGGCACCCGACCAAATGGCAAACTCGTCCAGGTTTTTAGCTGGTATTCCCTGGACCTCTCCGTACCTTCCCAGCCAGGTCATGATGTCAATACAAGAGAGCGACTCGTTACGGGTCAGCACGGTCACTCTCTTGACCTCACTCTGGCGGGTTATCGCTTTTGCAACGCAACCACGCCAGTCCGGCATTTTCTTCGCCAGCTCATATCCGGACCAGAAGAGCTCAAGCCCCTCCGGCCGGACAAAGCTGATGTCAAACTCCTTGGAGCCAAAAGGATGGATCAAGGCAAAGATGTCAGTTGCCCTGAAACCCATCCCAAGCAGGAGCTCCACTACCCTCTTTCTAGTAGGGCAGGCTTCATCGCTACTCCACTTGAGATAGACCACATTCCGTCTGGCTCCAGGGTCGGTTGTGGGTGAAGACCAGGTGGTCTCGCCCCCGTTCTGTTCTCGGAAGGTCCGAACGCCATGTCTGTTGAACCAGAATGACAAGTCCACCTTCTTCGCCTCTACGGAAAAGGAGCTCTCCCCCTTTTTGAGGGCCTCCAGCAGTCGCCGCTGCAAGTCACCATTACCAGACCCTGAGAGCGAGGAAGCCAAAGAAGTCAGCCACTCCCACCTACAGACACAGCCACACTTGCATAACTTCTGCCAGGCGCCACGGACGCAGGAGGGGCAGCAGAACCGGCTCCCCCCCCCCTACCTGTCACAAGTGTCGCACCAGATCCCCCCGAGGGGGGCACGCAGGGGGGGCCTGCCACTTTTCCAACAGCAGGACCAACCCCCGCATCCACCCCCCCACCAGGACCCCGAACGACCCCTGAATTTTCACCTGCCCCCAAACACACAGCTGGGCCAATGACATTAACATTCCTCTTTTTATACACATGCGCCTCCGCCTCAGTGGTCCCTACCACCACATCTTCGGCTTCATAGGCATTTTCATGGTGGACCGCGACCTCTGCCACTATCCTCCCCATCCTCCCCAACCCCCCCTCTTCTGAGGAGGACAGAGAGGACGACATCCATCGCCCTGTACACCCTATGTACAGTCTTTGCAACTTTTTTTGCTTTATTTACTTTAATGTCCACACAACGTCCTTCTGCATTGCTTGTATCTATACCAACTTCACTGGGGCTCCCTCTCCCAGAGGATTTGGCTGGAGCAGGTGCCCTGTGGCACTACTGCCCCCAGCCATGCCAGCCCAACACAAATTAGCAGCCACGGCCGCAGGAGCCCCGCCCCCCATCCATGCCCATAGACACGCCCCCAGGCACTCCCAGGGGCATGTCCGCAGAATCCCCCACTGCCCAGGCCCCGCCGCCGGCAAAATGACACCAGCAGGGGAAAGAGCAAAGAGCGCATGAGCAGCAGAAGAGGCAGGGGCAGAGAAGGAAGCAGCAGGACCCCCGGCACCCATCACCCCGCACATGGTGACGGACTTATGGACCCCCCCCCCCCGCCCACAGACACGCCTCCAGGTACACCCAGAGGCGCGACCGCAGATGTCCCCCCCGCCCTGGCCCCGCCCCCCTTCACCGCCGATGCACTAACACAGGCGGAGGGGGCGGCGGGAGACACAGGCGCACGGGGTCCAACGGGGGCAGAGGAAGCAAGGACCACACCACCATCCAAGGCAGGAGGGGCGGCGACCAAATCGTCACACCGCCGCACCCCCACCGAACATTTATCTAGCGACCCGGTGGAGGCAGCGGCGGTGGGCGGGGCCACACCCGATGCAGCCACGCCCCCTCTTCACTCGCTATCGGCACCAGCTTGTGCGGCTTTTCAGCCACTCCCAACTTGCCGCCCCTGCTACTGCAAACAGGTTCGGCGTCCGACGCCATCTTTTTCTCACGGATTAAATTACGTTTTGCTACATTCTCTCTATTCTCCCCACTCCCACGCTCTGGTTCCACTGTAGAAACCAGGCTAGGGGGGATGGTGGGGTTAGCCCCCTGAGCCGACTTTGCAGCCGGTCCAGAGGGCAGTGGATAGGACACATACACCCAGTTCACTTCTTTGCTTGGCTCTTTTTGTTTCTTCTTTGCTTCTTTTTGTTTCTGTCTCTTTTTCTTTTTTGCAGGTTCATCCTCCAACAATTCATCCCCGAAAACAAGCCCGTCTACATGAGCCCGGGGGGACTCTAGGTAACGTATCTGTTCCATCAACTGTCCCCCTACCCCACTGCTCTCGCCGTTCTCTTCCTCATCTGAGCTAGTGGGGGGGAGACGGACCTGCTCGGGCCAGATCCCAGAATCCGCTGGCCCCGCAGACTGTCCCCCCAGGCTCACTATGGTCTCATCCTCATCTGAAGAAACCTTTTTCAGGTTCATTTCTGCGAATCTCTTTTCATTCCTTAATTTTTCCTCAAATGGGCCACATGTCAGCCCTCTTATCCTCCATCTCCTTTATGTCAACCTTCAGGGTCCTTATTTTCGCCGCTATTTCAGGCCTTTTCGCCTTAGAGGCCTTGTTAGCTTTTTGCCTTTCCTCCTTTATATCATGCTGGAGTTTGTTTAAGGCCTTACCAGCCTCTTCGTACTCCCGGAGGTGGGCTGCAATACGGGAGCTATACTGGACCACCGACTCCCTGGGCCTCATAGTACCCCAGTCGGCCTCCACCAAACCCGACCCACCTCCAGGAGCACCCCGCATACCTTTAGGAGGGTTATCGTCCACCCTCCTGGACTTGCCGGCGATGTTCACGGCTTCGCCCCTGGGGGCCACAGGGGACACTTCCACATGACCCCTGCTTGATCTTCTGACCCCCGGAGCGGAAGATGGAGCAGAGGCCGGTAGTTCACCTCCCCTACTCCCCGCCGGCCTACCCCGGGAAGCAGGATCCTGGGCCTTGCCTGAGCGCATGGCCCAGGCCCTTACCAGCTCCCTAGGGAGAGGCAGGGCCTGGGCTGCGGAGAAAGGTGGAAAACCTCCCCACAAGCCTGGTCCCTCTCAGGGGATTAAGGTGATGAAAAATCTCCCTGGGGCCTTAACGAGGTGGAAGTCTCCTGGAGCTGCTGCACACACACCTTCTACCTCAGCTGCAGGAAACAGACACGCCCATGCCTGAATCTCTGCTATGGGACCTCTCTCCTCTGTCTGGGTGCCGGGGCCTAAATATCTCACAGTGGCCTGTTGCAGTGGTGGGTGACATGAAGCCTGATTCTCTGCTATGACATGAAGACTGATTCTCTGCTATTGGACCTCTCTCCTCTGTCTGGGTGCCGGGGCCTAAATATCTGAAAGTGGCCTGTTCCAGTGGTGGGTGACATGAAGCCTGATTCTCTGCTATGACATGAAGCCTGATTCTCTGCTATGGGACCTTTCTCCTCTGTCTGGGTGTCGGGGCCTAAATATCTGACAGTGGCCTGTTCCAGTGGTGGGTGACATGAAGCCTGATTCTCTGCTATGGGACCTCTCTTCTCTGTCTGGGTGCCGGGGCCTAAATATCTGACAGTGGCCTGTTGCAGTGGTGGGTGACATGAAGCCTGATTCTCTGCTATGACATGAAGCCTGATTCTCTGCTATGGGACCTCTCTCCTCTATCTGGGTGCCGGGGCCTAAATATCTGAAAGTGGCCTGTTCCAGTGGTGGGTGACATGAAGCCTGATTCTCTGCTATGGGACCTCTCTCCAATTGATATTGGTTAATTTTTTATTTATTTTTTTAAATTCATTTCCCTATCCACATTTGTTTGCAGGGGATTTACCTACATTTTGCTGCCTTTTTCAGCCCTCTAGCCCTTTCCTTGGCTATTTTACAGCCTTTTTAGTGCCGAAAAGTTCGGTGTTCGGCTTCGGGGCGAAGTTCGGGGCGAAGTTCGGATCCCGAACCCGAACATTTTCGGGAAGTTCGGCCGAACTTCTCGAACCCGAACATCCAGGTGTTCGCTCAACTCTATTAACAATGTATCCCGGATACATTATAACAACTCACGGGTAGAGATGTGGCCAGTGTCCTCGGACCGGGCAGTGGACAAAAGGGATGTCTCTCTTACCAGACACGAGGATAGCCTTCTCTGTCCCAGACAGAGCCCCCAAACTGAAAGGATTTGGACCTTTATGGACCTCTACGACCACCTTGGTTTGATGTCACTGACGTCAGGAGAGATGTTTCTCAGTTGGCAATAATAGACACACCCACAAGTATTACTGAGAAACACTCTAATTGTATTATGCTATAGCTTGGCCTTATATAGGCAGTAGAAAAGTTTGCATAACAACAGCTTTAAACCAATCAGAAAAGATAAACATTGGTCCTCATACACATACTACCGGAACATCCTTTTATGGTATGTAATACGTCACATATAAGAATGTACGCAGTTGTGCCGAATGACCCTGAATGAAGCAAGAAAGTTTGTTCTAGTTCTGGGAGATTCCCAGAATCTATCCTTAAACAGATAAGTGAACCTAACTCACAGCAGGGGGGGGATGTGAAACAGTGTGTGGGTGAGATATTATAACAATTCTGTACATGTAAGAGAAGACAAGATGGAGTCACATTTCCCTTCACTCTGGACTAGTAGATCAGCTATTGGACCACGGTTAATGAGCCATTTTGTCCAGGGCAAAAAAAAAATTTGCCACAAAAATAGTACGGTGCAGTTTCGAAAGTCAGGAAACGTTGCACCCTACAATTATATAGCAGGTGATGAAGATTATAAAAGTAACAATTATAATGGGACAACAAAAACCACAGTAATATAAAACAACCGCCATGCACAAGAACTCTTTAATCTACATAAACTAATATTATATAACACAACAAATTTAATTTAAAACTACTAAACTGTCACTAAATAATCTAATATATAACTACATTAAATATGGTATAGTTTAAAAATGACACTTAAATTCTCTGCAATTAACTACATACTACACAAAATTCAATAATTGACTCTTATTGTTAATTGATATATTTATTTTTTGTGTTTTCATAACTGTAATCAAGAAAATTGCTACTAAAATAGATAGCATGAAAGAGAGGCATCGGAAAACAATAAAATAATTCCGAGCCCACATTCGAAAATCGCAAGTGATGCTGCAGGAGTTCCATGATAAATATGCAGAGGACCTCAAAGAACTGTCAGGCTTGCAGGAACAACTGCAAAATTTTCCTTAAAGTTA
Source organism: Bufo bufo (assembly GCF_905171765.1). Lineage (NCBI taxonomy): Eukaryota > Metazoa > Chordata > Amphibia > Anura > Bufonidae > Bufo > Bufo bufo. The sequence continues at coordinate 115,591,929 of NC_053395.1, read as the reverse complement.
TTTTATAAAAAAATGTATTTAAAAAGTTTTTTTCAGTTATATATATTCCATACTTATTTTTCTATAAGGTTATGTTTTTGTCTAATTTTAATTGCAGACTTATTAGTAAAGGAGTCTTTAGTCCACGTTCAAAGTCAGCATGGTTCGGACAGACAACAGCAATAGGTACATCTTAACAGTGTAGTATAAGGCCTACACATAAATAAGCTTTTTGAGGACAGCAGCAGGTAGTGTTGTATTATGAGGCATATACATAACAAATCAACTTGATCAGGACAGCAGCAGCAGGTAGAGCTAACGTTGTATTCTGAGGCCTACAAGTCAGCTTAAAATGTACAGCAGCAGCAGGTAAAGGTAGTGTTGTATTATGAGGCATATACATAACAAATCAACTTGATCAGGACAGCAGCAGCAGGTAGAGCTAACGTTATATTCTGAGGCATACAAGTCAGCTTCATCTGGACAGCAGCAGTAGGTAAAGTTAACATTGTAGGTTGATTACTAAATTGACAAATCAACTTTATCAGGACAGCTGACGGTGTTGTATAAGGACTTCAGATAGCTACAAAGGACAAACAACTAGCTTGACATAACTCTGTATGATCATGACAGACAGCATCTGCAGCTGGTAGATATTAACGGTCGAGTATAAGACCTAAACCTATCTCATCCTAACTCAGCAGGACAGGCAGCAGCAGGTAATGTGGAATGTCAAAAGGCCGAATGATAACTCGCCGTGATCAGGACAGACAGCAGCAGAATCCGCAGCAGGTAGATATTAACAGTGGATTATACGGCCTACACATAACTCTCAATGATCAGGACAATAGAAGCAGTCATTGCTAACGGTGGAGTATAATGACTACACAGAACTCTCAAGTATCAGGCCAAGATCAGCATGCAGTTGGTAAGTTAATGTAGTATTCTAATTACTACACAAAGTTTGGCCTAACTAAGCAGTAATAGAGAGTGTCAAGTTATTATATTGCAGCAGACAAAATTTTGTAACAGATGGGGCTGTGGAAGACCGATTAAATAAGTATAAAAAAAATTATTATATTATTATATTTTATTGAAAAGGCCAATATAACATTGAACAATAAATCATTTATCTATAAAAAAAAAAAGGCCCGTAATTTATATTAGAAAACTATTGTTTAACGCACATTAATTAACCTTTTTGTGAACACACTATTACCTTTCTAATTGATTATAGAACAAAGCTTTAGATTACAAAATACAAATCTACAGTCAAAATGTGTAATAAATAATAAATATATATAGAGTATAAACCAAATTTTAACATAAAATAATAATAATAACTTTTAAAAAAGTAGCTTATATCAAAAAAGATTTGATCCAACTATCCATACTGTGATCCAAATCTCAACCTCAATACGACAATATTGTATAGTAAAATTGGCTTAAGTTATATTAGTTCCACTTTTAACAAATATTTTAACCACCTCCCGTCACACTAACGCTGAAAGGTGTCATTGCTGCGGCGCTCCCAGGTCACACTAACGCCGATTGGCGTCATCTCGCGTGAGCCGAGATTTCCTGTGAACGCGCGCACACAGGAGCTCGCGTTCACAGGATCGCGTAGTGCACAAGTTCATCTGCAGCCTGCCGGCCGCGATCATTGGCTGGCAGGCTGTGGATTTTTGAATCGACCAATGAAATGGTTATGTCAGATGCTTTTTTGAAAATAGCGTCTGATATAACTGCTACCTGGTCCTCTGGTGGTCCCTTTTGCTTGGATCGACCACCAGAGGACACAGGCAGCTCTGTAAGTAGCACCAAATCACCACACTACACATTACACATTACCCTGTCATTTATTAACTCCTTATTTAGCACCTGATCACCCATATTAGACTCCCTGATCACCCTGATCACCCCCTTGTCCACCCCCCTGTCATTGATCACCCTGTAAGGGTCCCTCATCCCTGCCAGGTAGTTAGCTACTTGCTAGGTAGTTTAGCGCCCAGCCCACCGCACCGCAGTCACTGATTAGTCGCTGCTTAGCGTCATCGCTGTCGCTAATCAGCACTAGTACTATATAGTATCTGTAAGTGATCAAGACTGATCACATTCAGATCTATATAAGTACATTAGGGTCACCTTAGGCTCTACAAAACGCAGTGTTCGCCTGATCAGGCCTGATCTTGTGCGCACACTTGCGTTCAGTCCGCCCCACCGCAGTGACAGAAATTATTTTTTTCTGATGACTGCAAAAACACCGTAAACTTTTAAGCTTTTTGGATCTTTATTAGTGATCGCAGCTTTACTTCGCAAGCACTCCTTTTTACTAGGTAGGTTTGCTCTTTTTCCGGGTAGTCTCAGGAATACCCCCTAAATTTAGTGAACCCAAAATGTCAAACAAGGGGTATTCCGCTGAAGAGGCCTACAGGATTCTGGCCGTGATGGATGAAAGCGATGGGGACGCCTCATCCGCTGAATCCAGTGGTTCAGAATATGAACCTGTAGACAGCAGTGGCACTCTAACCGCTAGCGAAGATGACGAGGTAGAGGTCCCTGCTACGGTCAGGCGTACCCGATCCCATGTCAGAGTTCTGCATACCCCGCATGATGATCCTCATTTGCAGCAGAGTGGTGCTAGCGCTGATCTTGTTTATGGTGAGGCATACACCAGCAGCGCAGCACACCCTGGACCTTCTACCAGCCCTGCCGTATTCCCTGGTGAAGTGGCGAGCACCAGAAGGGCAGTTCCAGCTGGTACGGTGGCACGTGCAATAACTCCCCCATCGCAGCCACCGCGTTCACAGGCCCGTAGAACCCCTAGTCTCCCAGAGGTGCTGGCAAATCCTAATTGGCAATCCCCTGATTCCGCCGCACCCGTATTGCCCCCTTTCACCGCCCAGTCTGGAGTTCGTGTGGAGACGGCTCATTTAGGATCGGCCCTTCAGTTTTTTGAGATGTTCTTCACCGCGGATCTCTATGACCTAGTTGTGGCAGGAACCAACCGCTACGCCACACAGTTTATTACCGTCAATCCGGAAAGCTACTATGCCCACCCTTTCTGGTGGAAACCAGTCACAGTTTCCGAGTAAAAAATTTTTTTGGGCCTTATCCTCAGCATGGGTCTAACTAAAAAAAATCTATTGCGGTCATATTGGTCTAAAGACCCAATACATTACATGCCCATGTTCTCTGCTGCAATGTCTAGGGCACGTTTTGAGGTCATCATGTGCTTTATGCATTTCGCTGACAATAGCACCTGTCATCCAAGAGGCCACCCTGCTTATGACCGGCTCCACAAAAATCGGCCCCTCATAGACCATTTGTCATCCAGATTTGCAGATGCGTATACCCCTAATCAAAACATCTGCATAGACGAGTCCCTAGTACATTTTACCGGGCGCCTTGGCATAAAACAGTACATCCCCAGCAAGCATGGGGTCAAACTGTATAAGCTCTGTGAAAGGGCCACAGGCTATACATATCGTTTTAGGGTCTATGAGGGAAAAGACTCAAAACTGGAGCCGGTCGGATGTCCTGACTACCTGGGGAGCAGTGGCAAGATTGTCTGGAACTTGGTGTCACCCTTACTCCACAAGGGGTACCACTTATACGTGAACAATTTTTACTCAAGCGTGGCCCTCTTTCGGCACTTACATCTAGTCGGAATTCAATGCTGTGGCACCGCGCGACCTAGTCGCCGGGGTTTCCCCCAACGGCTCGTTAGTACCCGACTTGCACGGGGGGAGAGGACTGCCTAGTGTGACCAAGAACTGCTCGCGGTGAAGTGGAGGGACAAGAGGGACGTTTACCTTCTGTCCACCATTCACGCAGACACGACTGTACAAATTGAAAGGGCAACTGGAGTCATTGTGAAACCCCTCTCTGTCCACGACTATAACCTTCACATGGGAGGGGTGGACTTCAATGACCAGATGTTGGCTCCCTATTTAGTTTCCCGACGCACCAAACGCTGGTATAAGAAGGTGTCTGTTTATTTCATTCAATTGGCGATGTATAATAGTTTTGTTCTCTACAGTAAGGCTGGGAGAACAGGATCCTTCCTAAAATTCCAGGAAGAGATCATTTCGGAAATCCTGTATCCAGGAGGGTCTGTGCCCCAAGGCCCTGATGTAGTGAGCCGGCTACATGGCAGACACTTCCCGTCTGTCTATCCTGGTACCCCAACTCAACGTTCCCCAAGAAAAAGATGTCGTGTCTGTAGCAGGGGTGGAATAAGGCGTGACACCACCTTTTTTTGTCCTGACTGTCCTGACCAGCCTGCCCTATGCATAGGGGAGTGTTTCCGCAAGTTCCACACTCAGGTACACTATTAGCATAGGGATTGCGTACACAGGACAGGCCACAAACCTCTCCTTTCACCTGGGACAAAGTGCATAATGTACTTCGCCACATCTCTGGGCGATTTGCGCTTTGCACATTGTCCCATGGGGAAGGAGAGGTTTGTCCTATAAAGGTAAAAAATAAATAATAATCACCGGTAAGCAAAAAAGTTATTGTTCTGTTTCAAAAGTTTATAAAAGTTAATGTTCTCTAAAGTTAATGTTAATAAATTTATTGCGTTGCGGCCTGTTTTTTTTTTTTTTTTTTACCTTCTAGGTGGACCAAGCGATCAAACATTGCGCTGCTGTCAGATTACACAAAAGTCGGTGTATGCGGCGCTGCAAGACGAGATTTCTCCTCTGCAGTAAAAGATACGTTTGCCGAGGCATATGAGCTGAGGAGGCGGCGGTGTTCATATGCTTTGGCAAACACTTTGTATATATAAAAAAAATAAAATAAATCCCGGCAATGATTTATTCATCCACATCGATTGATGTAAATGGAAAAATCTGGTTTGCCAGGGCATACGAGCTAAGTGGGTATGGATGTTGGGCGGAGCTCCTATGTCCTGGCAGACGCCTTTCCCCTCCTTTTTTTTTTTTGGCAGAGATTTTTTTCATCCACATTTATCGATGCGAATGAAGAAATCTGTGCCATTCATTTTTTCTTTCAGCCCAGAGGCTGAACGAAAAAAAATAATCTCATTACCCGTATGCTCAATATAAGGAGAATAGCAGAAACTCCTAATGCTGGCCATACATGTAATGATTGCGGAGACCCTCAAATGCCAGGGCAGTACAAACACCCCACAAATGACCCAATTTTGGAAAGAAGACACCCCAAGGTATTCGCTGAGGGGCATATTGAGTCCATGAAAGATTGAAAATTTTTTCACAAGTTAGCAGAAAGGGAGACTTTGTGGGAAAAAAATTAAAATAAAAATTTCCGCTAACTTGTGCCAAAAAAAAAAATTCTATCAACTCGCCATGCCTCTCATTGAATACCTTGGGGTGTCTTCTTTCCAAAATGGGGTCACATGTGGGGTATTTATACTGCCCTGGCATTTTAGGGGCCCTAAAGCGTGCGAAGAAGTCTGGGATCCAAATGTCTAAAAATGCCCTCCTAAGAGGAATGTGGGCCCCTTTGCGCATCTAGGCTTCAAAAAAGGGTCACACATGTGGTATCGCCGTACTCAGGAGAAGTTGGGGAATGTGTTTTGGGGTGTCATTTTACATATACCCATGCTGGGTGAGATAAATATCTTGGTCAAATGCCAACTTTGTATAAAAAAATGTGAAAAGTTGTCTTTTGCCAAGATATTTCTCTCACCCAGCATGGGTATATGTAAAAAGACACCCCAAAACACATTGCCCAACTTCTTCTGAGTACGGCGATACCTCATGTGTGACACTTTTTTGCAGCCAAGGTGGGCAAATGGGCCCACATTCCAAAGAGCACCTTTCGGATTTCACAGGCCATTTTTTACAGATTTTGATTTCAAACTACTTTGCACGCATTCGGGCCCCTAAAATGCCAGTGCAGTATAACTACCCCACAAGGGACCCCATTTTAGAAAGTAGACACCCCAAGGTATTCCGTGAGGGGCATGGCGAGTTCATAGAATTTTTTATTTTTTGTCACAAGTTAGCGGAAAATTATGATTTTTTTTATTTATTTAGTTTCTTACAAAGTCTCATATTCCACTAACTTGTGACAAAAAATAAAAACTTCCATGAACTCACTATGCCCATCACGAAATACCTTGGGGTGTCTTCTTTCCAAAATGGGGTCACTTGTGGGGTAGTTATACTGCCCTGGCATTTTAGGGGCCCTAATGCGTGAGAAGTAGTTTGAAATTAAAATGTGTAAAAAATGGCCGGTGAAATCCTAAAGGTGCTCTTTGGAATGTGGGCCCCTTTGCCCACCTAGGCTGCAAAAAAGTGCCACACATCTGGTATCGCCGTACTCAGAAGAAGTTGGGGAATGTGTTTTGGGGTGTCTTTTTACATATACCCATGCTGGGTGAGAGAAATATCTCGGCAAAAGACAACTTTTCCCATTTTTTTATACAAAGTTGGCATTTGACCAAGATATTTCTCTCACCCAGCATGGGTATATGTAAAATGACACCCCAAAACACATTCCCCAACTTCTCCTGAGTACGGCGATACCAGATGTGTGACACTTTTTTGCAGCCTAGGTGGGCAAAGGGGCCCACATTCCAAAGAGCACCTTTAGGATTTCACAGGGCATTTTTTACACATTTTGATTTCAAACTACTTCTCACACATTAGGGCCCCTAAAATGCCAGGGCAGTATAACTACCCCACAAGTGACCCCATTTTGGAAAGAAGACACCCCAAGGTATTTCGTGATGGGCATAGTGAGTTCATAGAAGTTTTTATTTTTTGTCACAAGTTAGTGGAATATGAGACTTTGTAAGGAAAAAATATATAAAAAAATCATCATTTTCCGCTAACTTGTGACAAAAAATAAAAAGTTCTATGAACTCACTATGCCCATCAGCGAATACCTTAGGGTGTCTACTTTCCGAAATGGGGTTATTTGTGGGGTTTTTCTACTGTCTGGGCATTGTAGAACCTCAGGAAACATGACAGGTGCTCAGAAAGTCAGAGCTGCTTCAAAAAGCGGAAATTCACATTTTTGTACCATAATTTGTAAACGCTATAACTTTTACCCAAACCATTTTTTTTTTACCCAAACATTTTTTTTTATCAAAGACATGTAGAACAATAAATTTAGAGAAAAATTTATATATAGATGTCGTTTTTTTTGAAAAATTTTACAACTGAAAGTGAAAAATGTCATTTTTTTGCAAAAATTTTGTTAAATTTCGATTAATAACAAAAAAAGTAAAAATGTCAGCAGCAATGAAATACCACCAAATGAAAGCTCTATTAGTGAGAAGAAAAGGAGGTAAAATTCATTTGGGTGGTAAGTTGCATGACCGAGCAATAAACGGTGAAAGTAGTGTAGTGCAGAAGTGTAAAAAGTGGTCTGGTCATTAAGGGTGTTTAAGCTAGGGGGGCTGATGTGGTTAAGGATCAGTGGTTTATATCACCATTCGGCTTTTATATAAGCATGAACTGTTGATATCTCAATCACATTGCACTTTATGCACTTTATCTTCAACAATTTCTCTTTTACATACCTGTTCACGGACCAATTGGACCATACCACTGTATGGTCTGATGGAATTGTGAGACAGGTTTGATTCTAGACCTGTCCACACTTCTATCTGCCCTGTTTGTGGGCATATGATGAGTGTTGCCCTTAACCAAGATGGCGTCGGCGGCTCCTCCCGGCCGATCACATGACAGCTCCAGCCTGACAAATGAGTTGGAGATCTGCCGATACACCTGTGTGCCCCGTTTTCCTCCTCCTTCAACGTAATCCAGTGTCATTGGCTGGAGTTGTGTCTTTTACTAGGATGTGCGTATCCAGTGAGGCAATCGGAGCAGTCAGGTGATTTCTTTATCACATGACTCCATCGCGATATCACGAGAACAAAGGCTGTATGACTCATGGGGCGGACACTACTCAGTGCCGTGATGTAGCTGTACAGTGTATCAGGACGCACCGGTGGCCATCTTGGGACACTAGGAAGCAATACACAGGTGTGGATTATTGAGGGCCTTGTGATCCGAATTGTGTTAAATGGAAGGGGGAGAAGGGACACGCCCCCTGAAGAACCGAGTCGAAATGCGTGTCGGGTTGGTGCCATCATCCTCTCTCCTCTCCTGGTCAGTATTAGCTGCTTCATGTCCTCTCTTTCATCCATTGCTCCTTGTCTTCTGGCTGCATGTATGTCAGTACACTGTTTATGTGTTGGGATTCTCGGTACAGACCCCACTCTGACTTCTGTGCAGCGGTAATACTATGGGCAGGGTGAAATGATGTCATGAGCTCAAGTATTGAGTTGCCTACTTCCTGCGCTGGTATATATGTATACTTACATTGGTATCGCAGCATTGTAGGTGTGTATTCTCCTTGACAGCGCTTAACATACTATAGGAGTCAATATTTTTGTAGGAGGGACGGTGGTTGTTATACTTGTCGTAGTACACTCCTGCACTGCTACCACTACATGTAATTGTATTTTTTTGTATCATGTAATCATTTATTCTCTTTTAATTAATAAAGATTAAGTTATACTATATTGTGTGCTATTTATTGACCAGAATCTTGGCTACAGAGACTGGACTTGGTGGAAGAGAGTGTGGTGCTTAGCTGACTGGAAGCATTATCGTCAGCAAGCCAACCGACCAACTGTTCGCACTGGTCTGACTTGGACAGTGTTGTCGTGCGCCGCCTAGCTAAGTTGGATATGAAGCTGGGTACGGTTTTATAATTTTTTTACATTTATTTTTGGTGCACTGGCAGCAGGCACAGTTTCATTGCGCCCAGTGCCACGAGACCTCTGCCTGAACCATCAGCATAACGCCCACTTCTCCGTCCCTTATTGCTGGCCTTCTTCATATTTATGGATTTTTTTACTGCTTGTGACGCTGTTTTTTTAACTGTCCACAAAAGACAGTTTTCAGATACAGGGCAGTATATGACACAGAACAGCACAGATTTTGGACAGTATTTTAGCCACAGATTATTGTAATCTGCAGTACAGACACTTTTTTATGATGTTGTTTATATTTATGACTATATTATTCCCAATATATGGGCTTGAAGCGCACAGACGGTACAGAAATGCAATGCACTGCGATTAACATTTTAAACCGCAGACAAGAAAACTGGGTGCTGATTTAGTGAAATGTATTAAGGCTGATGTCAGCCTGTATTTGTGGGCAGGGCGTCAGTACCCTATATATACCTGTTAATCCCTTCCCTCCAGTGGTGTGTCTCATTTACTCCCTCCCTCCCACCCCTTTCTTCACACACTCCAATAGGGTACGCCCGCTCCAGGCCTACCCACGCCCGTGGCTCCCGGCACAACTCAGCCATAGTTCAGGTTCGGCATGCCTTACCCACGTCCAAGTCGCGTTCAGCCCTGCCCATAAGTGTATATATACTGATTTTCAATTTCTCCAAATATATGGACCAGAAGCACTCAGACGGTATAGAAATGCAATGCGCTGCGATAAACGGTTTCTACCGCACACAACAAAACTGTGTGCAGATTCAGTGAAATTTGTATATATATATATTGATTTTCACTTTTTCCCAATACATGGGATTGAACACTCAGACAGTATAGAAATGCAATGTGCTGCGATCAACTATTTATACCGCAGACAACAAAACTGTATGCAGATTCTGTGAAGTTTGTATATATATATTGATTTTCACTATATTCCAATATATAGCCCTGAAGTGCACAGACGGTATATAAATGCAATGCGCTGCGATAGACGGTTTCAACCACTGACAGGAAAACTGTGCTGATTGATTTTCACTATATTCAAATATATGGCCCTGAAGTGCACACACATTCTTCCTATCTATGCCCCTGATACACAGAAGGTGTTGCACAGATGTCAGAAGTCACTGCAGACACCTGCTATTTAGATAGCAAATGAAGTGATTTTTTCTTGTAAATAAAAATAAATAAATAAAAGTGCAAATCTGCACTTTAAATTGCTACCAACACACACAGTAGTCCTTAAAAGGACTTTTGGGTCTTTGAAACATCTTTAAAATGAGTAATGTGCGATCAAATTCTCTCTACACTCTCTGTCCCTTCCTAACAGCAGCTCTCCCTAAATCGCAATGAGCCGAACCCGCGTGATCGTGTTCTGGCCAGCCAATCACTGTAATGCCAGTAGAAAACATGGCTAATGGCATTACAGTGATGGCAGTACTTACCTGCATGTTTATTGGCTGCTTAGAAGGCGCTAAATGTGCGGGGAGGAGACTCGAGCATGGCGCTCAAGCAATGTGGTACTCAGCCAAGAACTCGGATCTGTCGAGCATAGCGATGCTCGAGCCGAACCGGTACTCAGCCGAGCATGCTCGCTTATCACACTGCACATGGATTACATAACAGCAGAGGAGGACTCTGCAGTGTGTTAGGACAGGGAAGAGGAACAGAGTGGGGGAGGGGAGCACTGGGGAGGCTTCTGATGACAGCAGCACATCTTGCTGTGGCTGCTGAAAAACGGACCTCTCCTCAGCAGCTTCTGCCTGATGCTGGAGGCATCTCCTCATGGTAGGATCCTGCCCTTGCTGGGGGGGGAAGCTGGGGCACATCGTGCACAGGAGAAACAGTGAGGAGATTTGAAAGGCTGGGCCAGAGGCCCTGGCAAGGACTCTGGACAGCGCTGTTGTGCTAATTGTAATAAGGGGGCGGGGCCTTTCCTCCACAGTTGGGCCCCACAGCAGTTGCGTGGTCTGCCTCTATTAGAGGTACGCCACTGGTTAAGGGCATATGCAAATCATACTTAGATCATACATTAGTATTCAGCGTCCTCAGAGACAGTCCTTATGAGCAATGAAGTAAGGACACTATCTAGCAAGCAGTATTAAGTCCAAAGTCCAATTACAGTGCAAAAGAAGTCAGATTGTGGGACCCATAAAAAGAGTCCATACAATTGGCTAAACTGCTTGAATGTTGCAAAACTATAAACTTGAGTGCAAAAAATAGTGCAAAAATATGGAAGGCTTCCGACCCATGCATGGTAAATGGTATGGGCTTGAAAAACACAGGCGGGGCTCCCACTAATGATCACAGCAGTGTCATTTGAATCAGGAGGAGTTCCCTCTTAATCTGAGAAGGGGGGAAAAGGGTATTTGGTGCTGTTGAGCACAACTGGGAGACAGTTATTTGCTGATGGATGGAATCCTGACAAATCATGACCCTCTGGGTGAGGTCCGACACAGGGCAACAAAACAGAAAATGGGCCAACCAGGTATCATCCTTCAAGTTTAGTCCATGTAGCAGCTCCAGTAGTCAAATGGATGGTTTTCTCACTGCACAAGGTCACTTACAGGAGGGTCTGGAAGTCTTCCTCTTGGGTCCCATAGTTTAGGGTGCAAAAGTCTCTAATCTGTGTGACATCCTCATCTCTGTCACTGCTAGCTCTGGTGCAACTCCAGCAGAGGCTTCATCTGCAATCTCCTGGTGGCAGAACTTGGAACTGCAGAATCACCCTCCTCTGGAGTATCCTCTGTAAGCCTTGCCCTTCTCCTGGTAGGTGACAGATGCTTGGGACAGCAGTAAAGGATATACCCTTGGTCTTTTATATGAAGGAGCTATGCATTCGGTGGTGGTTCTGGAGTGCATAGAGCAGTATCAGTGGACTCCTCACCGGCAGATAGGTCACGTTCAGTGGTTGGAGGATCTGGTAGTGTCATACCAGGTATGCCGTCTTCAGCAGGCGGCTGAGAAGAAGTATTTTTCTTTGTGTTTCTAGCCATGGCAGTGTGCACCTGCACATTGGACTGACCCCCTTTTTTTGCAGTTGTATTTTGAGAAGAACTCATGGTGTTTTTGTAGGCTTCATGCTTCATTCCCTTTTTCTGCACTCTTTTTCCTCCACAATTTCTTTATATCTGATAAGTCACCTTCTCCACTAAGCATCCTCTCCATCTTTTTCCTTTTTTCCTATTTCTTTATCAAGTCATGTAATGCACTCCTCCTGTGAGCCTTCCATCGGGCAAGGTCATTCTGCCATGTGTCATCCTCCTCTTTGATTAGATCACTGACATACTGCAGATGTTCTTGGTGGGCTTCTCCTGAACAACGTGAGAGTGAGGGGGGCCCCAAAGTAGTATGGCATAGCAAGAGGCATTATGCATGTGGCTGCAGCTGCTGTTGGATCGCTGTGGTCCTGGTGAGTGTTATCCTTACTGTCAGACATGGCTCTTGGTACACTGTTCCAGACTAGAGGGGTCAATGTAAGGTAGACTGCAATTTAAGTGTGCATTGCTATAAGCAATGGCAGCAGAATGTCACGGATGGTGTACAGGAAACAAGACAATACCATATAAACAATGTCTCTCTGGATCCACAACTAAGGAACAAAGGGAGACCCCTGCAATAGACCTGCCGCTCTCCCTCACTGCTCAGCCTATGCGAACACCCCAAAGGTGGATGGCCGCATATCCACGTTCCTCGGCTATCTATTACCTGAAGACCCTACAATAGTGAAGGGACACGACCACCGGCTCCCTACACTGACACGGAGGGAGTCAGGGTCACCTGGATCCAGAAAAGACAAAATCATAAATACATAAACAGCACTTATCTTGCAGACGACTGACGACTGAGGAGTGGGAACTGGGAACAGCATGCACACACACTCCAGGAAGTTGTATCAGCCGCACACTACTGCATTATGGGGAGGAACTTAAAGGGTAGCAATTAGTCCAACTGCATGACAGCTGAGATAGACTAACGAGATGAGAAACTAAACCAAAACAAAGAAATTCAAGGAGGAGGATCTGAGAAGCTCCTGTGAGCGCTTCTCAGCTGTCTGGCTGTGACAGTACCCCTCCCTCTAGGAGTGTACTCCGGACACTCAGAGCCCACCTTCTCAGGATGGGACCTATGGAAAGCCCTGATGAGACGAGAGGCCTTAATGTCCGTCACTGGGACCCACATCCTCTCCTCAGGACCATAACCCTCCCAATGAACGAGGTACTGGAGGGAACCGCGGACAAGACGAGAATCCACAATCCTAGAGACCTGAAATTCAAGATTTCCATCAACCATAATCGGAGGAGAAGGCAAAGGCGAGGGTACAATAGGTTGAACATAAGGTTTCAATAAGGACTTATGAAAAACATTATGGATCTTCCAAGTCTGAGGAAGATCAAGACGGTAGGCAACAGGATTGATGACAGACAGGATCTTGTAAGGCCCAATAAACCTAGGACCCAACTTCAAGGAGGGAACCTTCAATTTGATATTCTTGGTAGACAACCACACCAGATCACCAACATTCAGGTCCGGACCAGGCACACGTCTCTTATCCGCCACACGCTTATATCTCTCACTCATGCTCTTTAGATTATCCTGAATCTTTTGCCAAATAGATGACAAAGACAAGGAGAATCTGTCCTCATCAGGCAAACCAGAAGAGCCCTCTCCCGAGAAAGTCCCAAACTGCAGATGGAACCCATATGCACCAAAAAATGGTGACTTATCAGAGGACTCCTGACGACGGTTATTTAAAGCAAACTCAGCAAGGGACAAAAAAGAACACCAATCCTCCTGATTCTCCGCCACAAAACAGCGCAGATATATCTCCAGATTCTGATTGACGCGCTCTGTCTGGCCATTCGACTGCGGATGGAAAGCAGAAGAGAATGACAACCGAACCCCCAAGCGAGAACAGAAGGCCTTCCAGAATCTGGAAACAAACTGCGTGCCCCTATCAGAGACTATGTCTGAAGGAATCCCATGCAATTTGACAATGTGGTCAATAAATGCCTGCGCCAGCGTCTTAGCATTGGGCAAACCAGGAAAAGGGATAAAATGCACCATTTTGCTAAAACGGTCCACCACCACCAGAATCACAGACTTCCCCGAGGAACGAGGCAAGTCCGTTTTGAAGTCCATGGACAGATGTGTCCAAGGACGGGAAGGAATGGGCAAAGGAAGGAGAGGACTAGATGGCCGTGAATGAGGGACCTTGGCACGAGCGCAAGTCTCGCAAGCTGCCACAAAACCCTCAACCGACTTACGAAGCGCAGGCCACCAGAATCTCCGAGCGATGAGATCCAGTGTGGCTCTTGCCCCCGGGTACCCAGCAAGGACCGTGTCGTGGTGTTCTTTAAAAATCTTGTGTCTCAAAGCGAGAGGCACAAACAACCTCCCAGGAGGACAAAGATCAGGAGCTTCTGACTGGGATGCCTGCACCTCTGCCTCCAATTCAGGAAAAAGAGCAGAGACCACCACACCTTCAGCCAAAATGGGACCCGGGTCTTCAAAATTCCCACCTCCCGGAAAACAACGTGACAGGGCATCTGCCTTCACATTCTTAACCCCAGGGCGGAACGTAACAACAAAATTAAACCTTGAAAAGAACAAAGACCATCTGGCCTGTCTCGGGTTCAGACGCTTGGCTGACTCCAAGTAGGCCAGATTTTTATGGTCAGTAAACACGGTAATAGGGTGTCTGGCTCCCTCTAGCCATTGGCGCCATTCCTCAAAAGCCAACTTGATGGCCAACAATTCCCTATCTCCCACATCATAATTTCTCTCTGCGGAGGAGAGTTTCTTTGAGAAAAAGGCACACGGTTGCCATTTGGCAGGAGAGGAACCCTGAGACAAGACCGCACCCACCCCTACCTCAGAAGCATCAACCTCAACTATGAAGGGTAACGAAATATCAGGTTGTACTAGGATGGGAGCGGAAGCAAAACTCTCCTTGATATTAGAAAAGGCCTTAAGCGCCTCTACCGACCAGGAAGAAAAATCTACCCCCTTTCTGGTCATATCAGTGAGTGGTTTAACAACAGAGGAATAATTCAAAATAAATTTCCTGTAATAATTGGCAAAGCCCAAAAAACGCATCAGCGCCTTCTGATTCTCAGGAAGCTCCCACTCAAGCACAGCGCGGACCTTCTCGGGGTCCATGCGAAAACCAGAAGCGGAGACAAGAAACCCCAGAAATTGGATTTCTGGAACCGCAAACACACATTTTTCCAGTTTCGCGTATAATTTATTCTCCCGCAGGATGAGCAAGACCTGACGTAAGAGTCTTGAAATCAGGAGAAAAAATCAAAATGTCATCCAAATACACTAATGCAAATTTTCCCATTAAATGATAAAAAATGCTGTTGACGAAATGCTGAAAAACGGCTGGGGCATTCATCAAACCAAAAGGCATAACCAAATTCTCAAAATGGCCCTCAGGGGTATTGAAAGCCGTCTTCCATTCGTCTCCTTCTCTGACCCTAACCAGGTTGTATGCCCCTCTTAGGTCTAATTTGGAAAAGACTTTAGCCCCAACAACCTGGTTAAACAGGTCCGGGATCAGAGGAAGCGGATAAGGATCACGAATAGTGATACTGTTCAGCTCCCTGAAATCCAGACAAGGTCTT
This sequence comes from Bufo bufo, assembly GCF_905171765.1. Lineage (NCBI taxonomy): Eukaryota > Metazoa > Chordata > Amphibia > Anura > Bufonidae > Bufo > Bufo bufo. Next base: position 115,576,578 of record NC_053395.1, on the reverse strand, counting down.
AAAGAACCATCTTTTTTCTTAACAAAAAAAAAACCAGCGGCAACAGGTGACTTCGAGGGTCGTATGTGTCCTTTTCTCAGACTCTCAGAGATATAAGCCCGCATAGCGACCCTCTCAGGTTGGGAGAGATTGTATAAACAAGATTTAGGCAGCTTGGCGCCTGGGATGAGATTAATAGGGCAATCATACTCCCTGTGCGGAGGTAAACCCTGAACTCCACTCTCAGAGAAGACATCCGAAAATTCAGAGAGAAAAGGTGGTACAGTCTTAGTAGAAACCTCAGAAACAGATGTTATGAGGCAATTCTCTCTGCAAAAGTTACTCCAACCATTTATTTGCCTCGCTTGCCAATCAATGGTGGGGTTATGTTTAGTGAGCCAGGGTAGCCCCAACACTAGAGGAGTAGGCAAACCGCTAAGGACGAAACATGACACATCCTCAACATGAGCATCACTCACAATTAAACGGATATTGTGAACTATGCCCTTTAATGATTTCTGAGAAAGTGGAGCTGAATCAATAGCAAAAACAGGAATATCCTTTCCCAAAGTGCATACCTGGAAACCATGAGTTATTGCAAATTGATTATCAATGAGGTTGACAGCTGCTCCACTATCCACAAAAATCTCACAAAAAATGCTCTTGCTCTCTAGCGCCACCCTAGCAGGCAGGACAAAACGGGAACTACAAGCAAACGGAAAACCTTCAATTTCCGCCTCAACCCTGCCAATGGTAACAGACGGAACATTTTTAAAAGATTTTTTCCTTTTTGTCTCTTTATTACTCCCAGAAAAATGCCTGAATCTCCTAGAGGGACAAACATTTGCCAGATGATTTATACCTCCACAACAAAAACAAACCCTCCCCTGCGGGCTGAATCTTCTATTGTCAGAGGCAATCAACCCCAGCTGCATGGACTCCTGCTCAGAAGGGGCTGACAGCGACTGAGACCCCTGTGCACAGAATGAGACCGCTGCACTGTCCCGGGACTGAGTATGACAGGAAGGAGAGATCTCTCCTCTCTCTCTAAGATGCCTGTCAATACGAACAGCCTGAGACATAGCAGAATCCAAGGAGGTAGGTCTTTCATGAAAGGCAAATGCATCTTTCAATCCCTCTGAAAGACCATAGCAAAATTTACTTCGGAGTGCAGCATCATTCCAACCCGTATCTGCTGCCCATCTCCGAAATTCTGAACAGTATATCTCTGCGGATTGTTTACCCTGGCATAACAGACGTAGTCTAGACTCAGCCAGAGCAATACGATCCGGATCATCATATATCTGACCCAGGGCTAAAAAGAATTCATCCACTGAACGAAGGGGCCGTGCCCCCTCCGGCAGCGAAAAGGCCCAGGACTGAGCGTTACCCCTGAGCAGCGATATAATTATCCCCACCCTCCGTTCTTCATCACCAGAAGAATGGGGAAGAAGGCGAAAATGGAGTTTGCAAGCCTCTCTAAAACGCACAAAATTCTCACTACCCCCGGAGAACGTATCCGGGAGCGAGATCTTAGGCTCAGCACAAACTCCTTGAACGCAAGCTGAACCGGTCACTTGAAACTGAGAAAAAGTCTTACGGAGATCAGCTACCTCCAAAGAAAGACCCTGGAAGCGTTCAGCCAAAAGTGAAACCGGATCCATGCTTGAGACGGTTTTGGCGGCTGATAATGTCACGGATAGTGTACAGGAAACAAGACAATACCATATAAACAATGTCTCTCTGGATCCACAACTAAGGAACAAAGGGAGACCCCTGCAATAGACCTGACGCTCTCCCTCACTGCTCAGCCTATGCGAACACCCCAAAGGTGGATGGCCGCATATCCACGTTCCTCGGCTATCTATTACCTGAAGACCCTACAATAGTGAAGGGACACGACCACCGGCTCCCTACACTGACACGGAGGGAGTCAGGGTCACCTGGATCCAGAAAAGACAAAATCATAAATACATAAACAGCACTTATCTTGCAGACGACTGACGACTGAGGAGTGGGAACTGGGAACTGGGAACAGCATGCACACACACTCCAGGAAGTTGTATCAGCCGCACACTACTGCATTATGGGGAGGAACTTAAAGGGTAGCAATTAGTCCAACTGCATGACAGCTGAGATAGACTAACGAGATGAGAAACTAAACCAAAACAAAGAAATTCAAGGAGGAGGATCTGAGAAGCTCCTGTGAGCGCTTCTCAGCTGTCTGGCTGTGACACAGAATTGGTGAGTGGCTCCTTTAAGAGTCGCTGCAACTGCTTCGTTTTGGAGAGTATGATGTTATGACAGGCAGATCATGGCCCCTAACAGTCTCTAACAAGGTTAGTTTCCCCAGCAGTGCTCACTCAGACCTCTGGACATTGCTTCTCAGGATTTAGGGAAGCTGTAACTGTATTTTCCCTTTTCCAAAATGGCAACCGCTTCTACTTCCTGTAGGGATACAGTTGGTTTCTTTGTCCTCCTGGGAATTTGTACTCAGCACTTTAGTTCCTTCTGCTGCAAGAATGGTTCCTCTGTGGAGGCGGGTCGTTTAGTTCCCTCCTCTCTGCTGGGTGGAGTTCTTTATAACTTAATAACTCTACTTTCTTTCTCTCTGCTATGCTAAACTCTGCTTGGGTCTAGTTACTGTACTTTTGGTTGGTTCTGGTATCCTTGGATTGGGGTACCTTCGACTGTTATCCCCTTCCTGACACTCAGTAAAGTAAGCATGGAGTCCGGGTGCTCTACAAGCTACTTCCCTTTTGTGGCTCCTGCTCCAGCTGAAGAATAATTTCCTCTGGCTGCTACTTCTTTCAGGTCTTCTGAGCTCCAATATGGAGTCTAAACCGGAACAAACTAGAACTGACACCCCTCCCTTCTGGTAGGAAGTAGGACTATCCCACTTCTTCCCAAAGGGGAATAATCTAGAGATAAAAATAGGAAGAGTGGGGCGCCACATGTATGGTATCAGTTGTTTAAATGTGAGATTAAAAGGCAAGAGTATGCTTACCAGATCGTGTTGTGAGGAGTCACAACAACTGTAGATTGCAATGCTGGTTATTTTAAAGCATACTCTTGCCTTTTAATCTCACGTTTAAACAACTGATACCACACATATGGAGCCCACTCTTTCTATTTTTATCTCTACATATGTGTAACCGGAAAACTCGATTCAGAGACTCCGGAAGACCAAAAGTCCCTCTCTTTTTTGGAAGATCGAGCAGCCTGTGTTTGGTATAATACACCAACATTATGGAGTATTTCACCAAGAGACTACAATAAAGACAAAGTCTGGTAACCCAACACACAGCGACAGGATAAACATCCACAAGGGTACACCCAGGGAGGACAACATGGAGACCTTCGGAGCATATGATAGCAACAAAATGCTAGACTTATTTAAAACTTTAGAAAATAACCTTAAAAATGAACATTTCCACCAATTAGACCTCCTTTTTCAAAAAATATATCTACAAGAGAACCTATCCCCAAGGGGAGTAAGGATAGCTATACCAGCCATATTTCCTGATGACCCCACTTTTAAATATGCTTAATTTGTATTATTGTGAACAAAAGAGAAACAATTACGGAAACATGCACTAAAAGGTATAGAGACAAACATCCGATCGCTATCTCAATACTCCAAACACCCTGATTTCATCCACATAAATCAAAACCTCACGAATAGGATAAACCAGATGGAATCCGACCTGATAGCCACGAAATCACACAAATTACAAAGGGATAGAAACAACAAAAACCAAGACTCCCACCGAACTTGGAAAAAACAGAAACTAGGTGCAGCAGGAGTTGCCCCACAATCAGGCACACCAAACAACGATTACAATAAAAATATAAATGATAAAAAATAAAAACAAAAATACCCTGCAAATAGGTTATACTACTCTGCAACACCATGGCAACCAAACATCAGAAGTTCAGAACACCTATACAAAAAACATCCCACATCCAATCGATTCATTTAAAAGAGTCGCTTTTTACAAACCCGGTACTACCAATCTGCCTGGAAGCACACCACGCACACCATCCCACATGACCTCAGCCACCCCCCCATCAGCCTCAAGATCCTGACAACTTGAAATGTGACCCCCCATACACCCACACTCCCTACAGCCCCCACGACACTAATACCTTACTACAGAAAGGAGACCCAGACATGAAAATGACCCCAACCATGGGCCCCACCCATCCTATACAGATATCACAGACACAGATCAATTCCTTGAACGCTTTAAGGCACTCAGATCTAAATACCTGGAAACAAAGAACCGCATCAAAAAGGACACGCCCCAAAAATTCCCTTAAAACACCAACTCAAGGACACACCTCGTCTCATTGACCTGTCATCAACCACATTAGATTACTCACTCATTGCAGCTAGTGGGACTCCAGCCATCGATCTCACTCTACACCTCACCCCCTCGCCCACCAGTCCTCATCCCCCACCAGTCCAGTGTCATAGCACCTCTGCAAAATGTCCGGCCACAACGAGCCGCAGCCTAACCCCGGACCATCTAAGAATCCCCCACTCCAAAATCATACCCTACTACAAACCAACACCCGGAAAAAAAAAATAGACCACGAGGAAAAAGAGATACACAGAATTTTTTTTTTTTTTAAATGCCAATAAGCCCCAGCACTATTGCACCACCCTCAGATGCAAAAACTCCATCTACTATTAAGATTTTTAATCTTTCCACACACAAACTTACAGCTCCTGAAACGACACTTTTACAAAAGGGCCCATCTTTTTGCCCCCCCCCCCCCCCAATAGGGTAAAGCCCCTAGAACTATATATAGACATACAAAAATTCAGGAGAAACCTAACTATCAAGAGACATTTTGAGATGAAAAACCAAACACCCCCAAGACAAGACCATAGGAAACTGTTACCCTGAGCGCTCCGGGTCCCCTGCTGGCCTCGGAGCGCTCACAGCGTATGCCCCCAGGCAGCACTCCAGGGTCTCGGCGTGTGCGTCCTCGCTCTCTAGGGCGCGCGCGCGCCGGGACTCTTAGATTCAAAGGACCAGTGCACCAGTGATTGGTGCCTGGTCCAAAGGGGTTATTAAGGGTTAAGGTTGTGAGAGGCAGTGCTGACTTAATTAGGCTGCACCTGTGCACTGCCCATTTATTCCTTCTCCTCCCACAGCTTTCTGCCGGATCTTTGTGCCTTGTGCCTCAGAGAAAGCGTTCCCTACGATGTTAGTTTGCCTTACCTGTTGCCGTACCCGTTGCTACCATCCACTCGCCTTTGAACCTTTGCCGCCTGCCCTGACAGCTGCTACGTCCGACTACGCTCTTAACTTCTCCCTGTGTACCACGCCTTATCAGCTGCCAGAGAGGTCGAGTTGTTACTAGGGGACACGACCTGGTAGTTACCGCCGCGGCAAATTCACCCCGCCTTGCGGCGGGCTCTGGTGAAGACCAGTAACTGCTTAGAACCGGTCCTCTAGTACTACCCGCTCCATCGCCTCTCTGGTCCAGAGGATTCACTACCTGTCCTGCCGGTTCGTGACAGTAAGATCCGGCCATGAATCCCGCTGATGTTCCCCTGCCAAGCCTGGAGGACATCACCACCATTGTGGCCCAGCAGGGTCAACAGCTGGCCCAGTTGACCGCTATGTTGCAGCAGCTCCTGCCTTCTCTGCAACAGCCAGCTCCTCCGTCTGCTCCTGCTGCATCACCTCCGCCTGCAGTTACCACCGGTTCCAGAATCCGTTTATCCTTACCA